>NC_067118.1:4844856-4874856 GCF_021347895.1 Acanthochromis polyacanthus
ACGATCCAAAAATACTGAAATTTGTTGAAAATAGAATGAAAATAGTCCTAAACTGCTTGAAAATGATCAAATTTCTGAGTCAACAGTTGAATAAAATTATAGAATAAAATGGTTCTGATCAGACACCAGATTTATTCTTCAGACTGAGACACCTGGATGGATTTAAACTGATCTGGTGTCAGGTTTTACCAGAACTCAGATGTTTCTCCTCCTAAATGTCATGGTTCTGTCTGCTGGACTGATGAAGTTCTGAAAAAGTGATAAATCTGGATCCACCTCGATGGACTTCAAGGACCTGGAATGTTCTGAGACTAAACTTAAAGACTGGAAGCAGGAAAGGAGAACGTCCCCTGGAGAAAGTTCTGGAGTAGACATATTCTAGAACTTTCTCCAGGGGACGTTCTCCTCTGTGGACTTTAAGAACTCTGGAGATATTCTCAGTCTGAAGGTAGAACTCTGATCATTAAATGTTCTTCTGCTCAGCCCAGATGTGACCTTCTACATCCAGATGTTTGCATTTTCACCAACAGAATAAAAGTTTTTAAAAAGGATTTTAAAAAGATTTCTCTAAAACTCTAACCAGACACCAGATTAAACCTTTACAACAGTTTTCTGTCTGTAGCTCCAAAGTTAAACCGGATGTTGTTTCTGAGCTGCTGGTAGAACCAGAGGGAGGAGCGGGGCTAGCTCGGAGCTGTATCCGGCTTACGGGTGTCTGAGTTCGGCTACCTGCGCTGAGCTCCGCCGGTTGGAGGTGCAGCAGGTCGGCGGTGAACTGGAAACCAGAGCTGCCCAGTTTGAGCTTCACGCTTGAGCTCAGACACAGACTGGTCACCGGTCTGTGCATCGTCAGGCCATGACGGGTCTCCCAGCATGCACCTCACCGGGGGGCGGGGCGGGACTTTCAAAGCAAGAGCTCAGATTATTCTGTTCTGCTGAGGATCAACGAAAGACGATTTTATTTTGTCTTTGAAACACCCAGTCTTTCTTTATGTTTGTCTTCAGTTGTTTATCATAAATCAATATAATTGATAAATTCTAATTTAATGCAATAAAACTCCTCAAACTGCCTTTGAGGATCCATCCATCCAACCATCCTCTATCTACCGCTTTATCCTCACTAGGGTCATGGGGGGTGCTGGAGTCTATCCCAGCTGACTCGGGTGAAGGCAGGGGACACCCTGGACAGGTCACCAGTCTGTCACAGGCCTTTGAGGATGAATTCATTTATTTATTTCTCATTATTCTCATTTTATTTCACCTCACAGCTGCTCAGTCACAAAGATCCTGCTAAAAAGTCATTATTATGATTTTATTTCTTTTATTGATTCTGGGGACATGGATTTTATCTGTAAAACATGAACACGTGTTGATGTCTTCATAAGTTTGCATCAGGAAACAGAAGTGTTGATGTTCTGCTGGTTTTCAGGTTCTAGTGATTCATCACAGGGTTCAGAGCCCAAGAACACATTTAAAAGTTCAGACTTTACCAACAAAACGTCAAACATTCAGATGATTCTGACTCCAAAATCATAAACTGACAACATGAAGATGATTTAAAACACAGAAAACTACAAAACAGAAGCTTTAATCCTCATTTATTCCTTCCTGGACTCTTCTACTTTGATTTATCACAGTTTTATTTTCATCCAGACTGTTGTGTTGTTTTTGTATCTTTTCTATTAATTACTGCTTTTCAGCTTCTCTTTTCTGTTTTCTAATAATCTGCAGTACATTTTGAGTTTTATTTCCGTCATTACTGATGAGGTTTTCATTCTAGATCTGAACTCAGGAAATAAAATCAGTTTCCGTCCAAATATTTTATTCTGAAAGCATCACCGGAAGCTAGGTGACGTCATTCACGTGCGACAGTCTATCCACGTGAGGAGCAGCGGTGGAGTTTATTTTCCAAAAGGTGAGATTTGAGCTGACATTTACCGGATTTTTTTCTTCAGGTGATGAGTGACGTCATTTACGGTGATTTAGCGGAACTCGTTAAACCGGAAACAGCTGATCTCAGATCTGTGAGGAGCTTTTAGCTGAGCTCAGAGTCATGAATTACTCAGAAATATTGTGAACATTTCTCTACCATTTGTATGAACAGATGGAGAGAAGAGAGGAAGAGGAGGAGAGGAAGAAGACACACCTGGGAGGAGGAGAAGAAGAAAAAGAAGAAGAAGGAGGAGGAGGAGGAGAAGAAAAAGAAGAAGGAGGAGGAGGAGAAGGAGAAGAAAAAGAAGAAGAAGAAGGAGGAGGAGGAGGAGAAGGAGAAGAAGAAGACAGGACAGAGGATGAGGATGAAGCGCAGAAAGCTGGCGGTGATGAAGATGCTGCTGGGATGAAGAGGAAGAGTGGAGACAGGAAGTGTGTTCCAGGTATCCTCTACCTGGGTCACATCCCTCCCAGGCTCCGCCCCAAACACCTGAGGAACCTGCTGTCAGTTTATGGAGAGATAGGACGGATATTCCTGCAGCCAGAAGGTACAAATACTGCAAAAAGTACACACAGGTACTGCAGATAGTACACACAGATACTACAGAGTACACAGCAGTGAGTACTGTCCTGAAAAGAAAGAGAGAAGGAGTCACAGTAGCACTAATCAGGAGGTCTAGAAGGAGTCATAGTTCCACTAATCAGGAGGTATAGAAGGAGTCATAGTTCCACTAATCAGGAGGTCTAGAAGGAGTCATAGTTCCACTAATCAGGAGGTCTAGAAGGAGTCATAGTTCCACTAATCAGGAGGTCTAGAAGGAGTCATAGTTCCACTAATCAGGAGGTCTAGAAGGAGTCATAGTTCCACTAATCAGAGGTTCTAGAACATCTCAGATGGAGTCCAGATGTTTGCTGTGAATCTGACCAGAACTACCACATTGGATGATTGATCCTGACAGTGATGAGTGTAATATTACTCTATTTATTCATCCTTCAGTCTTGGATATGTTGTATATATTTCTGTTGTTGTAATTGTTATATTTACTGTATATTGCTGCTGTAACAGGAAATTTCCCCTGGCATGGGGAGTAATAAAGGTTTACCTTATCTTTTATGACATCATGCTGTACATTGATGACATTTCTAGAAGCACCATGAACACTCTACTGTTGTAATCTGATTACTGTAAGATGCTGCCGTTTCGAGTACTTTAATGCTGTGACTACTGCAGTACTCTGAGGTGTTTGGTGGTTTGTTGGCCCTCAGACAACCAGGTGAGGAGGAGGAAGAAGGCGGGGCTGAGCAGGTGTGACTTCACTGAAGGGTGGGTGGAGTTCAGAGATAAACGCGTAGCGAAGCGAGTAGCGGCGTCGCTCCACAACACGCCCATGGGAACCCGGAAACGCCAGCGCTTCTCCTCAGACCTGTGGTGCATCAAGGTAAGTGTGAGCTCTGCTGCTGTCTGCTGGTTTACCTGGACACGCCTCCAACAGCACACCTGTCATAGTACCTGCACAGGTTCCAGTGGACTCACCTGAGCGAGCGGCTGGCCTATGAGCAGACGGTGCTGCAGCAGAGGCTCCGCACAGAAGTGTCCCAGGCCAAGAAAGAAACCAACTTCTACCTGAACAACGTGGAGAAGAGCGCTCACCTGGACAAGCTGAAGAAGAAGAGGCAGAGGGACGGAGAACAGGTGAGCTCTACAGCCATGCCCACGCCACACCTGCACAGGTACAACTCTGTCTAACTTCCTCTGTCCCGTCAGGTGGAGGAGAAGACGTGGGACTTCACCCAGCGGCAGACGGAGGAGGAGATCCAGAGGAAGAAGAAGAAGAAGGACTCGGTTTCCCAGAAAAACCTGGACAAGGCCCGCATCATCCAGCAGAAGAGCCAATCAAACGCCTCGCTGCTGGCCAAAATCTTCAACTCCAGCCAATCAGAGAGGCAGCAGGGAGGCACCTGATTGGCTACTGGACTGTTCTCAGAGACACTTTGTGATAAACTGATGCTGACACACCTCAGCAACCAATCACAGGACAGCTACAGCTGAGGGGGCGGAGCCAAGGATGTTCCTCTGATCTCCAGTGTTTAATAAACGTTCTCTGAGTACCGGCAGCTGAACTGTGGTTCCACTTCATCCAGCAGATCTCCATCATTCTTCAGAGGTTCCTCAAGTCTGAACCGGTCACCTCGTTCATCTTCAGACACTTTTTGGACTTTTTACCGTTTAAATGTTTTAACGTTTGACTTCATTTTGTTTTCTTTCTTGATGTAGTTTATCTAGAATGTATTAAAATTCAATTATCTTGAAAGATGTGGAACAGTTTAGTGTCAGAGGAAACAAACCAGGAGATGTCCACGTCAGGAAGCAGCAGGTAGAACCTCAGCTGTTTACCAACAGAGTTCAGCAGCTCCACCGCTCGTCTGATATTCAGGTCAAACTTCTCACCAACAGCAGAAATCTGAGATGAATGATCATCAGATGGTTCTCTGATCAGCTAGTCAATGAACCAATGAGCAGAATGCAGCTCAAATGAAGGATCAATAACTAATAACTGATCAATAAAGTCTGACAGCAGCTCAGAAACCAGCGTTCAGTCGTCTTTATTTTCACAGAACAACAGTCCACACAGACTCATGTAGAAAAACCTTTTACATCACTGTGATGTCACTGACAGGGAGGAGGGGGCGGGGTCAGGGCTGTTTCAAGGCACTGTTTATTTTATGAACATAGAGACAGGTGAGAGCAGGTGAACAGGAAGCCGAGGACGACTCAGGTTCAGCTACACACATCAATAACGCCGTCCTCAGTAACACAGTGACAGGAAGCTACAGTGTGCTTGTTCCTAATAAAACTCATGTTCATCAGAGAGGTTCAAGAGTCTGGGATCAATAATCAATAATCAGTCGTCTCTCAGGAGCAGCAGGAGACGACAGACAGGCAAACAATAAAAACCAACAGAAGAATATCCAAAAATAAGAAAACGTGATTCCTGCAGGAGGGAAACTAAACTCCAGCTGTAGCGTGTAGCGTGTTGAGGACAACACGCCACTAACCAGCTGTAGCGTGTTGAGGACAACACGCCACTAACCAGCTGTAGCGTGTTGAGGACAACACGCCACTAACCAGCTGTAGCGTGTAGCGTGTTCAGGACAACACGCCACTAACCAGCTGTAGCGTGTTCAGGACAACACGCCACTAACCAGCTGTAGCCTGTTGAGGACAACATGCCACTAACCAGCTGTAGCGTGTAGCGTGTTGAGGACAACACGCCACTAACCAGCTGTAGCGTGTAGCGTGTTGAGGACAACACGCCACTAACCAGCTGTAGCGTGTTCAGGACAACACGCCACTAACCAGCTGTAGCCTGTTGAGGACAACATGCCACTAACCAGCTGTAGCGTGTAGCGTGTTGAGGACAACATGCCACTAACCAGCTGTAGCGTGTAGCGTGTTGAGGACAACACGCCACTAACCAGCTGTAGCCTGTTGAGGACAACATGCCACTAACCAGCTGTAGCGTGTAGCGTGTTGAGGACAACATGCCACTAACCAGCTGTAGCGTGTAGCGTGTTGAGGACAACATGCCACTAACCAGCTGTAGCGTGTAGCGTGTTGAGGACAACATGCCACTAACCAGCTGTAGCGTGTAGCGTGTTGAGGACAACATGCCACTAACCAGCTGTAGCGTGTAGCGTGTTGAGGACAACATGCCACTAACCAGCTGTAGCGTGTTGAGGACAACATGCCACTAACCAGCTGTAGCGTGTTGAGGACAACATGCCACTAACCAGCTGTAGCGTGTTGAGGACAACACGCCACTAACCAGCTGTAGCGTGTAGCGTGTTCAGGACAACACGCCACTAACCAGCTGTAGCGTGTTCAGGACAACACGCCACTAACCAGCTGTAGCCTGTTGAGGACAACATGCCACTAACCAGCTGTAGCGTGTAGCGTGTTCAGGACAACATGCCACTAACCAGCTGTAGCGTGTAGCGTGTTGAGGACAACATGCCACTAACCAGCTGTAGCGTGTTGAGGACGAGACTGAGGCAGAATCCAAACAAGTTCTTTAAACTCTAAATCATTTTCAACAGAAGCTTTAACCTGAAGGTCTGGCGTGTATCTGCTGCAGAACATGTTCAGATTGAACATACAACATCTAAAAATACTACAGGCTCCTGGACCAATCACACATCAGATCAGTGCGTCTGATCAGAAACATCAGGGATCTAACTGGACCTGAGGAACACCTGAGGAACCAGCACTGTTTAGCAGGTTTAACCTATCCGGACTTTAAGTTAACTGGATCAACGATCAGTTACCATGGAGACCTACCTCCACAGCATCGGTTACCATGGAGATGGAGCAGGTTTAAACTCCGGCTTTAGACTCAATAATCTGAAGATCAGATGTGAAAACACCAGATTGAAAAACAGAACATGGAGCTGCCAGGTGTGTATCCAGGTGTGTGTGTCCAGGTGTGTTTCTACCTGCCTGTTAGTCCCAGTTAACCTGTAGCTAACATGCTACCTGTGGAGCTACAAAGCTGACCTCAGACCAGTTTGGATTCAGCCTCAGAGATCATCAGCCAATCAGCTGATCAGCTGATGGACCATCCAGCCAGGTGTTGTGCGTATCAGTGGAGGTGATGGTTTCCCTCCTCCATGAGTCAGACAGGAAGTGTCTAAGAGTGCAGCCATGCGTGCTGCAGACACTGCGCTGCTGTCGCCCTGCGGTCGGGCTGCAGGTCCAACATGGTCAGCAGGAAGTCGCTGAACTGAGCCGCCTGGTCCAGAGGCCACTCATATTTCTCCAACAGAACCTCGAACAAACCCCACGGCTTCAGGCTGGAGATGTGACGCAGCTCACCTGGACAGGTGCACACAGACAGGTGAGACAGACAGCAAACTAACCCCATCAACATCAAACTCTGTTAGGAAGTCTGAAGACAAAGAACTGAAAGAAGGAATACAACTCCCAGAATGCATTTTATTCAAACAGCCAATCACAAAGATAGACAGGTACAGACAGGTACGGACAGGTACGGACAGGTACGGACAGGTACGGACAGGTACGGACAGGTACAGACAGGTACAGACAGGTACAGACAGGTACAGACAGGTACGGACAGGTACAGACAGGTACAGACAGGTACACCTGTCTCACCTCTCCTGTTGAAGTACTCTCTGGAGTACCTTCCAGACAGAGCGAAGGGCAGAGGAATGGGTCCAAGCAGCTCGATGATGTGAGCGATGTGATCTGAACACAGAGAAGTACACACTGAAGTACTGCACAGTACTCTGATACTGCTGTGTGTGTACACAGCGTAGTATTACTGCAGTAGTACCTTCGTCTCTGGTGTAGTCTTCTCCTGAATGAGGTTCAAACAGATAATCTCCTGTCGCCAGTTCAAAGGCCTGAAACAGTGACATCATCAGTTACACCTGAGGACACCTCCCATCTGGACTGTACACATGTAGTATCACTGAGTAACTGTACACGACATGTAGTATCACTGAGTAACTGTACACGACATGTAGTATTACTGTAAGTTATGGAGTAACTTTATCTGTGTTCCAGAGCTGCTGTTCCTGTCTCAGCTTCTCTCAGGAGACTACAGGTGACTACATGAGACCACAGGTTACTACATGAGACTACAGGTGACTACATGAGATTACAGGAGACTATAGGAGACTGCATGAGACTACAGGAGACGACAGGTGACTACATGAGACCACAGGTGACTAAATGAGACTACATGAGACTACAGGTCACTACATGAGATTACAGGAGACTATAGGAGACTGCATGAGACTACAGGAGACGACAGGAGGCTACATGAGACTACATGAGAATACAGGTGACTACAAGAGACTACATGTTACTACAGGGGAGTACAGGTTACTACAGGTTACTACAGGAGACTACAGGAGACTACATGAAACTACAGGTTGTTACAAGTGACTACAGGTGACTACAGGAGACCACTTCTCTCCCAGGATCCTAACAGATGAACGTCCTCAGCTGATCTCTGACCTCACCTGTACCTGACTGTTGCAGTCTCACCAGGTGGAGGTTCTAAGGTGATGGACAGGTGACCTGAGTCTGAGCTGTTTGGATGGAAAACGGAAAAACACCTGAGAGAAGAACTGAAGCGGAGACTGAACCAGCAGCTCTGGACAGAACGTCTCCAGGTACACACTGATGACACCATCTACAGCTGTTCTACCATGCAGGCAGTGCTCCAGATGTCAGCCGGAGGTCCGTATTCTGCTCCGATCAGAACCTCTAGTGCTCGGTACTGTCGGGTCTGGATGTCCTCTGTGAAGTGTTTGTGCTGGAAGACAGAGAGAGGAGGTGTCTGATTGGTGAACAGAGCACAGAGAAGGCGTGTGATTGGTGGACAGAGCACAGAGGAGGCGTGTGATTGGTGGACAGAGCACAGAGAAGGCGTGTGATTGGTGGACAGAGCACAGAGGAGGCGTGTGATTGGTGGACAGAGCACAGAGAAGGCGTGTGATTGGTGGACAGAGCACAGAGAAGGCGTGTGATTGGTGGACAGAGCACAGAGAAGGCGTGTGATTGGTGGACAGAGAGGCGTGTGATTGGTGGACAGAGCACAGAGAAGGCGTGTGATTGGTGGACAGAGCACAGAGAAGGCGTGTGATTGGTGGACAGAGCACAGAGGAGGCGTGTGATTGGTGGACAGAGCACAGAGGAGGCGTGTGATTGGTGGACAGAGCACAGAGAAGGCGTGTGATTGGTGGACAGAGTACAGAGAAGGCGTGTGATTGGTGGACAGAGCACAGAGGAGGCGTGTGATTGGTGGACAGAGCACAGAGGAGGCGTGTGATTGGTGGACAGAGTACAGAGAAGGCGTGTGATTGGTGGACAGAGCACAGAGGAGGCGTGTGATTGGTGGACAGAGCACAGAGGAGGCGTGTGATTGGTGGACAGAGTACAGAGAAGGCGTGTGATTGGTGGACAGAGCACAGAGAAGGCGTGTGATTGGTGGACAGAGCACAGAGGAGGCGTGTGATTGGTGGACAGAGCACAGAGGAGGCGTGTGATTGGTTGGATGTGAAGGTGAACAGAGCACTCACCACCCAGCAGGCGTTTCCCAGATCAGCGATCTTCACTCTCAGCTGGTCGGCGTTCTGAGGATCTAGAGGACTGAGAACGAAGTCTGAGGAGCTGAATGCTGCAGATACAAGGACAGCTCTGATTGGTCGCTGACACACCTGGTGGTCACATGGTGTGTGTGTGTGTGTGTGTGTGTGTGTGTGTGTGTGTGTGTGTGTGTGTGTGTGTGTGTGTGTGTGTGTGTGTGTGCGTGCTCAGGTGCTGGCTATACTTGTGGGGACCAAATGTCCCCACAACTGTAGGAAAACCGAAAACAATTTCGGTCCCCACAAGTTTAAACGGTGTTTTCTTGGCCATGTTGTTGTTACTGAAAAAAGTAAAAGTGCAAAAACGTTTCTTTAGGGTTAGCCATTGTTTTGGTCTGGGTTAAGGTTAGGGTTAGGGTAAGGGGTTAGATATGAATGGGAGTCAATGGTATGTCCCCACAAGGACAGGAAAACACAGTATATATGTGTGTGTGTGTGTGTGTGTGTGTGTGTGTGTTCTGACCGTCTCGTCCACTCGAGTATCCAGACTGAGCAGAAAGTGCAGACTCAGAAGTTGCTGACATCACAGAGCTGGAGAACCCTGAAAGGCCGGAGGCGGGGCTGGAGAACCGTCCGGCGGCGTGGCCGTTACACCTGTCCTCCAACCAGGAGCTACAAGACTCTGGGCTGGCTTTGCTATTGGCTGTGGAGCAGGAAGTGTTGCCGTTGACAACTAGAGAGATGAGAACAAAGAAACACCTCTGTAATTATACTGCAGTTACATAGTATTTATACTGCAGTTACATAGTATTTATACTGCAGTTACATAACATTTATACTGCAGTTACATAGCATTTATACTGCAGTTACATAGCATTTATACTGCAGTTACATAACATTTATACTGCAGTTACATAGCATTTATACTGCAGTTACATAGCATTTATACTGCAGTTACATAGCATTTATACTGCAGTTACATAGCATTTATACTGCAGTTACATAGCATTTATACTGCAGTTACATAGCATTTATACTGCAGTTACATAGCATTTATACTGCAGTTACATAGTATTTATACTGCAGTTACATAACATTTATACTGCAGTTACATAGCATTTATACTGCAGTTACATAACATTTATACTGCAGTTACATAGTATTTATACTGCAGTTACATAGTATTTATACTGCAGTTACATAACATTTATACTGCAGTTACATAGCATTTATACTGCAGTTACATAGCATTTATACTGCAGTTACATAGCATTTATACTGCAGTTACATAACATTTATACTGCAGTTACATAGCATTTATACTGCAGTTACATAGCATTTATACTGCAGTTACATAGTATTTATACTGCAGTTACATAGTATTTATACTGCAGTTACATAACATTTATACTGCAGTTACATAGCATTTATACTGCAGTTACATAGCATTTATACTGCAGTTACATAGTATTTATACTGCAGTTACATAACATTTATACTGCAGTTACATAGCATTTATACTGCAGTTACATAGCATTTATACTGCAGTTACATAGCATTTATACTGCAGTTACATAGCATTTATACTGCAGTTACATAGCATTTATACTGCAGTTACATAGCATTTATACTGCAGTTACATAGTATTTATACTGCAGTTACATAGTATTTCTATTTACTCAGTGTATATTCTGTGTATTCAGCGTGTATTCAGCGTGTATTCAGTGTGTACTCTGTGTACTCAGTGTGTACTTACAGGTATTGTCTGTGTCTTCAGGTTGCTGCAGTCCGTCCTCCTCTTCCATCCTCTGAAGACAAACACAAACTCTGTTCATTACTGCAGTACTGACATTAGTATAGAAGTACTACTCAGTATTCCTCCACAGTACTATTATTAGTATCTGGACTGCAGTATTACATTAGTATTCCTGCAGTATTATTGTAGTATTTCTGTAGTATTCCTGTAGTCATACTGTAGTATTTTTGTAGTATTTCTGAATTATTATTGCAGTCAAATTGTAGTATTATTGTAGTATTCCTGTAGTCATACTGTAGTATTATTGTAGTATTTCTGTAGTATTCTGGTAGTATTCTTGTAGTATTTCTGTAGTACTCCTGTAGTCATACTGTAGTATTATTGTAGTATTTGTCAAATTTCTGTAGTCATATTGTAGTATTTCTGTCATATTCCTGTAGTCATACTATAGTATTTTTGTAGTTATACTGTAGTATTCTTGTAGTATTTCTGTAGTATTATTGCAGTCATATTGTAGTATTATTGTGGTATTCCTGTAGTCACAATGTAGTATTCTTGTAGTATTTCTGTAGCATTATTGTAGTATTTTTGTCGTACTCATGCAATCATACTGTAGTATTTCTGTCGTATTCCTACAGTCCTACTGTAGTATTTCTGTTGTCATACTGTAGTATTTCTGTAGTCATATTGTGGTATTATTGTAGTCAAGCTGCAGTATTATTGTCGTCATATTGTAGTATTACTGTAGTATTCCTGTAGACATACTGTAGTATTATTGTAGTATTCCTGTAGTCATACTGTAGTATTTTTGTTGTATTCCTGTAGTCATACTGTTGTATTATTGTAGTATTCCTGTAGTCATACTGTTGTATTTCTGTAGTATTCCTGTAGTCATACTGTAGTATTCCTGTAGTCATACTGTAGTATTTCTGTAGTATTCCTGTAGACATACTGTAGTATTTTTGTAGTATTCCTGTAGTCATACTGTAGTATTCCTGTAGTCATACTGTAGTATTCCTGTAGTCATACTGTAGTATTTCTGTAGTATTCCTGTAGTCATACTGTAGTATTTTTGTTGTATTCCTGTAGTCATACTGTAGTATTCCTGTAGTCATACTGTAGTATTCCTGTAGTCATACTGTAGTATTTCTGTAGTATTCCTGTAGTCATACTGTAGTATTTCTGTAGTATTCCTGTAGTCATACTGTAGTATTCCTGTAGTCATACTGTAGTATTTCTGTAGTATTCCTGTAGTCATACTGTAGTATTCCTGTAGTCATACTGTAGTATTTCTGTAGTATTCCTGTAGACATACTGTAGTATTTTTGTAGTATTCCTGTAGTCATACTGTAGTATTCCTGTAGTCATACTGTAGTATTCCTGTAGTCATACTGTAGTATTTCTGTAGTATTCCTGTAGTCATACTGTAGTATTTTTGTAGTATTCCTGTAGTCATACTGTAGTATTCCTGTAGTCATACTGTAGTATTCCTGTAGTCATACTGTAGTATTTCTGTAGTATTCCTGTAGTCATACTGTAGTATTTTTGTTGTATTCCTGTAGTCATACTGTAGTATTCCTGTAGTCATACTGTAGTATTCCTGCACCTGTATATCCATCAGTCTCTCCTCCAACAGTCTCTGTTGACGTTTTGCTTTTCTCTTCAACTTCTTCTTCTTGTTTTTAGACAACTTTCCAACCTGAACACACACACACACACACACACACACACACACACACACACACACACACACACACACACACACACACACACACACACACACACACACACACACACACACAGTCATTTGAGTTTCAAAGATGATAATAATAATAACAATAACAAAAGTTATCCATGTGCTTACAAACACACACTCTGTGTTACTGACACCACAAACACTGATTCTTGGTTGTGATATCTGATTATTAATAATTAATCATGTGCTTCCTTGGCTCCGCCCACAGCACCATTTGATTGGTTACACTCACAAATGTTAAAACATAGAACAGAAGGTTTTATTTTGCAGGTTGTGTTATTATGATTCCAATTTTTACTGCTAATAAACAAGTTCCAAACATCAGTTACTGAGTGCCTTAAACGCTAACAATATCTAATAATCAGAAAGCCTATTGGTCAACCTCTCTAGGAAGTATGACTCAAGTCATCCAATCAGCTCGCAGTGTTTCACAGCCCTCACTCTGACAACTGCAGAACCACACCTGGAGGGCAGCAACCACTCAGAACACAGCAGGAAGCACACATGGACGCTTACCTGGAGATCCCTGGGAGCCGTGCTAACTAGAGAGAGAGACACACAGAGAGACAGACAGGACAGAGAGAGAGAGACAGGTAGGAAACAGGAAAACACAGCGAGGAAAGACAGAGGACAGACAGGAGAAAGAGAGCAGTTAGACCAGTTCATAAACAGAGAGGGAGACAGCTGAGAGAGCAGGCAGGCAGGCAGGCAGACAGACAGACAGACAGGCGGGCAGACGGGCAGACGGGCAGACGGACAGACGGGCAGACGGGCAGACAGAGTCTTCAAAGAGTAGAAACCACAGCTCCCAGTTACAGTAACAGACAATAACTGGTTTTACCTGAAGCTTTTGGTTCCGTTTCAGATCTACTGATGCTTGTTTGTGGACATGATTCTAAACTATCCCTCACAGTAATCAGATTACTTCTAACAGAGTATTTTCTCTGATCAGAAATCAGAAATTAATCTTTTGTAAAGTCCATATTTAACGTCCAGACTCCAAAGTGATCCAGCTGTGATTCCAGTCAGTCTACCTGATGAACACGGTTCTAAAAGGAGCTGAGAACAGCAGAACGTTCTCAGTCCTGGACCTATGGACTGGGTCTATCTATGTCTGCATCATGGATCCACATGGAGAAGAACTGAACAGAGGAAGAGAAACATCTGACTGAGAGACTCGACAAAGATGGAAAAAGATCCAGGAAGATCAGTGAGCAACTGAAAACCAGAGAAGCAGAGAGTCAGCAGGAATCAGGAGGTCTAGAAGGAGTCATAGTACCACTAATCAGGAGGTCTAGAAGGAGTCATAGTTCCACTGATCAGGAGGTCTAGAAGGAGTCATAGTTCCACTAATCAGGAGGTCTAGAAGGAGTCATAGTTCCACTAATCAGGAGGTCTAGAAGGAGTCATAGTTCCACTAATCAGGAGGTCTAGAAGGAGTCATAGTTCCACTAATCAGGAGGTCTAGAAGGAGTCATAGTTCCACTAATCAGGAGGTCTAGAAGGAGTCATAGTTCCACTAATCAGGAGGTCTAGAAGGAGTCATAGTTCCACTAATCAGGAGGTCTAGAAGGAGTCATAGTTCCACTAATCAGGAGGTCTAGAAAGAGTCATAGTTCCACTGATCAGGAGGTCCAGAAGGAGTCATAGTTCCACTAATCAGGAGGTCTAGAAGGAGTCATAGTTCCACTGATCAGGAGGTCTAGAAGGAGTCATAGTTCCACTAATCAGGAGGTCTAGAAGGAGTCATAGTTCCACTGATCAGGAGGTCTAGAAGGAGTCATAGTTCCACTGATCAGGAGGTCTAGAACATCTCAGATGGAGTCCAGATGTTTGGTGTGAACCTGACCAGGACTACCACAGTGGATGATTGATCCTGACAGTGATGATATGCTGCTTCAGGACTGACTGTTGCTGCATTTAGTTTCTACTTCGGGGCCTGCATTTTTAATTACAGTAAAGCTAAATGGGTAGTTTTTTTTAAATTTGACATCAGGGCAATACTCTAATGTTCTATTTAGAAGTAATCTGATTACTGTAAGACGATAAAGTTAAGAATCTTTTACTATTTGAATCAAATTACTTCCAGTCATATTACAGGTATTTCTAGAGGAAAACACTTCTGAACACTGTTCATTTCAAATTTAAAAAATGTGAAACTGGTGAACAGTCAAACTAGCCTAGCCGCGCTAGACAACCCACGGCAACGAATTTAATTCTCTGCCAGGGTGGGTCTAGTTACCCTCCATAAGGCTCGAGGCTGGATTCTCCTAAAACTGGCCGGACCAATCACCATGAAGTGTGGAGTCAGAAGGCGGCGTAACGAAGTGATGACAGAGGCGTGACGATTCTGACAGAAACAACCGGCGCACAATAAACAGTTATCTTTGGACTTGGCTTTAGCCACAGCCCTTAAAGATTTGAAGCTAAAATTCAACTTGAAAGATAAACAAAGGACGGCACTGAAGTGTTTCATTGAGAAGAAAGACGTATTTGGACTTATGCCGACGGGATATGGCAAATCCTTAATATACCAGTTGGCTCCGCTGGTTGGGAAGCTAATGGGACTTAGCCACAATCTGCCGGTGCTCTAGGAACTACGTCAGCCTATTCGTTGCGTTGATTGGTTGTATACCTACCCAATTGCTGCAGAGTGATTTGATAGACAACCTTTTAGCCCGCCTCCCTCCCTGTCAAGCTTCCCTAGACCCTTGTGCCGTCAGAAACATGGGTGTAGCGTGGCTAGGCTACAGTCAAACAGCATTTTCTGACCAATCATGAGGCGGCTCCTCACCTGATGACCCAGACGGGGGCGGGGCTCCGGCTCTCTGCCAGTTGGTGGCTTCAGCTGCCAATCTTCTGATGTAAACCTCATCAGCGTCCAACAGGATGTTCTCTGGTTTGATGTCGGTGTGGATGATCTTACACTTGGTGTGGAGGTAGTCTAGTCCCTGCAGCACCTGCAAGAACACAGCCGAGTCTGAGTCACCAAGTCAGAATCATTGAGTGCCTGCAGGTCAGCGAGTCTGTGTTTACAGTGCACTGTAAACACATTGCAAATACTGCAAACACTCTGTAAATCTACAGTGCATTTATGGTTTTTACAGTGTGTTTACAGTGTGTACAGTGTGTTTATACAATACAATACATTCACTTTATTAATCCCCAAAGGGAAATTCAATAGTGTTTACAATGCGTTACCTGTCTGATGATGGTCTTCACACACACCAGAGGAAGCCCCATGTAGTTTGACTTGATGATCCACTTTAACAACTGATGACCCAAAACCTCCAGAACCATGCAAACATCTGGGAGATGCTGAGGAGAGTACTGACAAAGGAGGACAGACAGGTGGACAGACAGGTGGACAGACAGGTAGGCTGTATTGGGACCATGGAAAAAGTGCCTAGAAAGTGAATTTCGTTCCACTCACGTGGATCTACATGAACTCTGCTTTATAAGATATATCTTTTGCTAATTAGTACCCAAAAAAAGTTTCTACTCTCCGTTTCCAGTCATTTTTTAATAATTACCATTTTTGTGTCGGTCTTTTTTTTACTGTGGCGTAGTGATATTTACACAGGCGGACTAGGATTTGCAGTGCGTGCAGCAGTTTTTGGTCACGTGGACCAATAGGAGCCGAGTTCTGTTGCTGTGGTATCAGATCAAAACAACATGGCGTCCACTGTGTCTACCACAGATACGAGCAAAGATGACGAAAAGACAAGAAAGACAAGGAAACCGCCTTCAAAAGTTACTAAAAAAGGATCAAAACGATGCTATATGCATCTCACAGATGTCCAGGGCGAAGACGTGCAGGACTTTACACGGAAACGGTGGGAAACTTACAGAACCTGCGTTAGACAGTGACTTTCTCCGGTTGCAGAAGGCTGCTGAGCTGAAGGAGGACGCCAGCGTGCTTTTGCACATTAAAGAAAAAGACTGTGTGGCCCTGGAGGTGCGGTACCACAGGACCTGTTACGAACAGAACACAAAGTTTTTGTCAAGGCCTATGGAAACAAGGACTGCAGCCCCAGATGAAGCGTGAGTTATTACAATGCATTAACATTTTATTACACATTGTACATTTCAATATGAGGCACTGACAAACAACATAGTCTTTAGTTTGTTTAACTGTAGCTCCAAAAACCTATTTGATCATTTTATTCAGGAAAAACTGGCGGAATAGACAAGCTTAGATAATCTTGATTGGATGATTCTGTAAATATGACACGGCTGCAACAGTTTACACATGGTTTGTGTGTGTGTGTTTTTCAGAACTGAAACAACCTTTACTGACAGCTACAATTTCTTCTGTGAGACTGTCATCCGTCAAAGGAGTATAGTTGACCAGGAAGTGCTACGAATGGACAAGTTACGAAAGACATTCCTGCCCCTGATAGTGTTTTGCAGGTAGTCCACTGTAGTTGCAAGACAACCAAATGTGAAACTGAAAGATGTTCTTGTATGTCTGCAAGACTGTCTTGTACAGATTTATGTCGGTGCCAAGCATGCGAGAATGTTTCAAAAGAAACAGAGGACAGAGTTGTATGGGACAATGACTGATGAAAGTGATACTGATGAGTAATATACGCACCATGTCACCATGTACAGTTTTTCTTTATCTTTCTTTCTTTTTTTCTATACTGACCGTCAATAGAAACTTTGAGGTATAAATGTAGGCAGAATTCTACTTGTAGGGGGGTTGTAATGATTCATTGTGGATTTACTGATGATCTAGTGCCCTGGTAGTTGAGATAATGATGAGTTGTCATTTTGTCATGATTCATTGCACATGGGTTGGTCACTTTGCAAAAGTGAACCAAATACACACCAAGCAATACTCAGTGAGTATCTGCACAATGTGAGAATGGGTTTGAAGGCCTATACAGGTAAAAGCCAGAAAATTAGAATATTTTCATAAACTTGATTTATTTCCGTAATTGCGAACAAAAGGTATAACTTTTACATTATATGTAATCATTGCACGCAGACTGATGCACTTCAAATGTTTATTTATTTAATTTTGATGATCATAGGTGGCAACAAATGAAAATCCGACATTCCGTGGGTCAGAAAATTAGAATATTACCTGAGGCCAATACAAAAACAGGATTTGTAGAAATGTTGGCCAACTGAAAAGTATGAACGTGAAAAATATGAGCATGTACAGTACTCAATACTTGGTTGGAGCTCCTTTTGCCTCAATGACTGCATTAATGCGGCGTGGCATGGAGTCGATCAGTTTCTGGCACTGCTCAGGTGTTATGAGAGCCCAGGTTGCTTTGATAGTGGCCTTCAGCTCTTCTGCATTTTTGGGTCTGGCATTCTGCATCTTCCTCTTAACAATACCCCACAGATTTTCGATGGGGCTAAGGTCGGGCGAGTTGGCTGGCCAATTGAGTACAGAAATATCATGGTCCTTAAACCAGGCACTGGTAGATTTGGCACTGTGTGCAGGCGCCAAGTCCTGTTGGAACATAAAATCCCCACCTCCATAAAGCAGGTCAGCAGCAGGAAGCATGAAGTGCTCTAAAACTTGCTGGTAGACGGCTGCGTTGACCTTGGATCTCAGGAAACAGAGTGGACCGACACCAGCAGATGACATGGCACCCCAAACCATCACTGATGGTGGAAACTTCACACTAGACTTCAGGCAACGTGGATCCTGTGCCTCTCCTGTCCTCCTCCAGACTCTGGGACCTCGATTTCCAAAGGCAATGCAAAATTTGCTTTCATCAGAAAACATAACTTTGGACCACTCAGCTGCAGTCCAGCTCTTTTTTTCCTTAGCCCAGGTGAGACGCTTTGCGCGCTGTTTCTTGTTCAAAAGAGGCTTGACACGAGGTATGCGGCAGTTGAAACCCATGTCTTTCATGCGTCTCTTGGTGGTGGATTTTGAAGCACTGACTCCTGCAGCAGTCCAGTCCTTGTGAATCTCCCCCACATTTTTGAATGGGTTTTTTTTCACAATCTTCACCAGGGCGCGGTGATCCCTGTCGCTTGTACACTTTTTCCTACCACAGTTTTTCCTACCCTTTGCCTCTCCATTAATGTGTTTGGACACAGAGCTTTGAGAACAGCCAACCTTTTCAGCAATAACCTTTTGAGTCTTGCCCTCCTTGTGCAATGTGTCAATGGTTGCCTTTTGGACAGCTGTCAAATCTGAAGTCTTCCCCATGTTTGTGTAAGCTTCAGAACTGGACTGAGAGACCATTTAAAGCCCTTTGCAGGTGTTTTGAGTTAATCAGCTGGTTAGTGGGTGGCACCAGGTGTCTTCAAACTTGACCCATTTCACAATATTCTAATTTTCTGACCCACGGAATGTCGGATTTTCATTTGTTGCCACCTATGATCATCAAAATTAAATAAATAAACATTTGAAGTGCATCAGTCTGCGTGCAATGATTACATATAATGTAAAAGTTATACCTTTTGTTCGCAATTACGGAAATAAATCAAGTTTATGAAAATATTCTAATTTTCTGGCTTTTACCTGTATAAAGGCCCAAAAAAGGCCACCATTGTTAGTCCAGTGAACAGCATCATGCCGCGTCTATCACATGAACAACGTCTCTGGGCACTGGGTATGGTGGAGGCCGCTTTGAGCTACAGTGATGTATCCAGGCGTATGGGCTGTTCCCAACCCACAATCAGAAGCCTGGTCCAAAGCATGCGCCGACGGATTGCTGCCTGCATCCAAGCACATGGAGGCCATACTCGGTATTGACTGTTGTGACTTTGTGTTTGGCAGGTGCCGTTTTCTTTTGTGAAATTCTTTATTTTGAAATCATTCTTGAAACTTTAGATTTTTGTTTCTGTATGCCAATATGCTAAACAAATGATTCATAAGAAGAAAAGTGTATATTTGTATGTGTATTAATCTATATTTTCATATTCAGAGACACTGTCGTATTTGAATAAATGTTTTCTACCATACTTGTGAATGACTCTGACCTTTTGTGCATTTATTTTTTTGTCTTATTCCATTTTTGCCATTATTCCGATTTAGGAGGGCGTGGTAGCAATTCGGTTGATTTTCAGCCATTTATGGCCATGGTGTGCATTTTTATTTTATATCTTTCATTACACAGTAGGTTGTGATATTTTTAATATATGACACATAAGCTTTTAGCTAAATGTACGATATATTTCATTGTGCTGGGTGCAAATCACTTAAGTTGAAGCGTTTCCTTCAAGAAGTTACCTACATTTCTCGCTCTGAATTCACCTATGTGTACACTGAGGCACCGATTCAAATGTTTGGTAGATGTGTTTCTGACATTTCATAAAGATTTTGTGTTGCCAGAATTAGCAAAGCACTTAAAACAAGCAAAAACAGCAGCACCAGGTTTTGTTTTTTGGGTATTCTCATAAAGATACATTTCTGGCTGGTGACAAAGTTCGGACAAATATTCTGAGTAGAACTGTTAACCCAGAGTCTAGAAGGGTATTGTCTATGAAAAAATGCATCGAACACGTAGATGCAGTGTAGTGGAGCAAAATTCACTTTCTAGGCACTTTTTCCATGGTCCCAATACAGCCTAAACGCAGGTTCTGTAAGTTTCCCACCATTTCCGTGTAAAGTCCTGCACGTCTTCGCCCTGGACATCTGTGAGATGCATATCGCATCGTTTTGATCCTTTTTTAGTAACTTTTGAAGGCGGTTTCCTTGTCTTTCTTTTCTTTTCACTCGTATCTGTGCTCGACACAGTGGATGCCATGTTGTTTTGATCTGAAACCATGGCAACAGAACTCGGCTCCTATTGGTCCACGTGACCAAAAACCACTGCACGCACTGCAAATCCTAGTCCACCTGTGTAAATATCACTACGTCACAGTAAAAAAAAGACCGACACAAAAACGGTAATTATTAAAAAATGGCTGGAAACGGAGAGTAGAAACTTTTTTTGGGTACTAATTAGCAAAAGATATATCTTATAAAGCAGAGTTCATGTAGATCCACGTGAGTGGACCGAACCAACACAATCTCGTTCAGACAATACAGCCTCAGGTAGACAGACAGGTAGGCAGGTGAAGGATACGCACTCCATTGACTCCTGAGATTTTGAAGTCGTCAATGAGTTGGACGATGGTTTCCCTATAGGGGTCAGAGGGGTCACTGTCTCTCACCTGGACAGACAGACAGACAGACAGGTCACCTGAGCTCACCTCAGTTGTGGTCGGACAGGTGAGGAGGATACACACTCACACATCGCAGCAGTTTAATCTCATCCAGCGCCGTCTCGGTGTAATGAGGAGCGCTCTTCACCACCTTCAGCGCCACGAAACGCTTCTTCCTGAACACAAACACATTCACATCATGTGACACCAGAGTCACGCTGCTGTCTCTTGTCCTATATTTACGTGTGGTAAACGTCACATGTGTCGTACTGCAGGTCCCAGCAGAGCCACACGGTGGAGAAGTGTCCCCAGCCCAGCTTCCTGACCACGTGGTACCTCCCGTTGAACAGGTCACCAATCTTCACCGGGTAGTAACCGCCTGCAGCACACAACAACCACCGATTAGGGAGGGTAAATATTAACCATTAATCAATTAACTGATCACAAATATATGAGTCTATCAGACAGCAAGTGAAGGATATGAAGAGGCTCCTTAGTCACATGAGCCTCTGGGTTGAAGGAACACTGTCCCAGTAAACTCTGGTGTTAAATATAGAACGTTGGCTGGAACCCATTAACTTTAAATCCATTAAAGTCTTTGTCATGGTGCCCGTTACTGCTGAACTCCCACAATGCTTTCTGCTTTAATATGAACTGTACTCTGAGTGACACCTCCTTTGGTCGCTACAGGATTAAACAGGAAGAGGCTCCACCTGGCGGAACAACCAGGAACTACAGCTGATCTATGGTACTTTCAGTGCGTTTAATAAAAATGCTTCAAAAGACATTGACTCTAAGCATCCGATACTAAGAAATAAATAACTTTGATCAGATCAGGGTCATATAAATTTGATCATCTTCACTGGTGACTGTTCGATCAAAACAGTCCAGTTTACTGCAGGAGCTGAGAGGACTGAAGTATTGGTGATCAATAAGATCATCAAACATTCCTCTGATGGACCGACCTTTGCAGTAGTCTGACGGGTCCTCCTGCTCCTCGTCATCGGAGCCCAGCAGCTGAGCAGGAGGCGGAGTGAACTCAGTGGGGGGCGGGCTCAGTGGTGGAGGGGGCGTGGCCAATTGTTGGGTGGCTGATGACATCACAGGAGGCAGACCAATGGGAGGGCCCAGAGGGTCAAGGGATCGCAGGAAGGAGGCGGGGGAGGTACACAGGGGCGAGTAGAGGTGGGAGGAAGTAAAGGTCACTGAGGTCAGCAGGAAGGGGTCCGGGTAGGCGGGGCTTAACGGAGGGGTGGGAGGAGCTTTGAACAATACTGATGTGGAGTCAGAGGCATTGTGGGTAACGCTGTGAGGTGAGGCTGGAGGTGATTTGAAAAGAGTCCTATGAGGTGATCTCAAAGAATTCTGGGTAATTTTTTGGCTAACAGTTGGTGGTGATTGACTGTAACTGTGGGTGGGGCTTAGTGTGGTGGGTGTGGTTTGGAGGGTGTTTTCAGGAGGAGGCGGAGCTACAGGTAGGCTTAATGTATCTGCAGTGGGTGGGGTGTGCTGGGGGGATGGAGATGGGGTTCTGGGGGCAATCTGAGGGGGCAATGGGGTAGGTTCGATGGGTGACGGGGTTCTGGGGGCAATCTGAGGGGGCAACGGGGTAGTTTCGATGGGTGACGGGGTGGGTTCACTGGGGTCATCTGGAAATGTTGGTGGGTATCCTGGTGCACGGCTGGTTTCTAGATTGCTCTGGGGCAGATGGGCAGTCTGAGGGTAACTCTGTGGAGGTGTTTGGGGTGGTTGGGGGTAACTCTGTGGAGGTGTTTGGGGGGGTTGGGGGTAACTCTGTGGAGGTGTTTGGGGGGTTGGGGGTAACTCTGTGGAGGTGTTTGGGGGGGTTGGGGGTAACTCTGTGGAGGTGTTGGGGGCAGGTTGCCATCAGCGTTCAAACTCTGGAGGTCACAGATGTCATCAAGCCTGCAACAAGAACAAAGACGGAACATGAAGCTTCAAAACAGCAAAATGCAAAAGCTTCCATGGATCCAGAGAAGAACCAGATCTGGATCAGGTGTGAGACACATTGTCAGACTTAGAACAGTTTATCTTACTGAACATTCATACAGAACATTTGGTTCTTCATGGATCCAACCTGCTTCTCTGTTTACTCCACCCGCTCACACTGGAGCACCATTAGAACTCCACTGGAATGTCACTAGAACTCCACTAGAACTCCCCTAGAACTCCACTAGAACTCCACTGGAATGTCACTAGAACTCCACTAGAACTCCACTGGAATGTCACTAGAACTCCACTAGAACTCCATTAGAACTCCACTAGAACTCCACTGGAATGTCACTAGAACTCCACTAGAACTCCATTAGAACTCCACTAGAACTCCACTGGAATGTCACTAGAACTCCACTAGAACTCCACTAGAACTCCACTGGAATGTCACTAGAACTCCACTAGAATGTCACTAGAACTCCACTAGAACTCCATTAGAACTCCACTGGAATGTCACTAGAACTCCACTAGAACTCCATTAGAACTCCACTAGAACTCCACTGGAATGTCACTAGAACTCCACTAGAATTCCACTAGAACTCCACTAGAACTCCACTGGAATGTCACTAGAACTCCACTAGAATGTCACTAGAACTCCACTAGAACTCCATTAGAACTCCACTGGAATGTCACTAGAACTCCACTAGAACTCCATTAGAACTCCACTAGAACTCCACTGGAATGTCACTAGAACTCCACTAGAACTCCATTAGAACTCCACGAGAACTCCATTAGAACTCCACTGGAATGTCACTAGAACTCCACTAGAACTCCATTAGAACTCCACTAGAACTCCACTGGAATGTCACTAGAACGCCATTAGAACTCCACTAGAACTCCATTAGAACTCCATTAGAACTCCACTGGAATGTCACTAGAACTCCACTGGAACACCACTGTAGGGCTGCATCTAACGACGCATCGACGTGTCGTCTGAGCACGATACGTCATCAAAAGCGGAAGTGAGCGCGCAATGTAACAGAAATTCCCTTCCCTTCACTAGAACTCCATTGGAACACCACTGACAAAGTTTCTTCAAACCACCAAGTGGAACATCAGGGTCACACTGATTAACATGTAAACAAATCAAACTGAGATTCAAACAGAACCTCAACTCTGGGGACTGAGGCCACTCTGATCACACACACTGCTGTATGAAACACACAACATGGATCATATCACACACACACACTTCAATCTATTTTGGTGTTCAGGCAAACCTCAACAATGTCTATGACTCAGAGATGTCAGAGAGCAGCTGTGTGTGTGTGTGTGTGTGTGTGTGTGTGTGTGTGTGTGTGTGTGTGTGTGTGTGTGTGTGTGTGTGTTCTTGTACTTGCTACATTGTGAGTACCATTTTCTGCATTTAACTATCAAAGTGAGGACATTTTTACAAAGTGAGGACATTTTGGCCGGTCCTCACTTTGAAACAGCCATGTTTGAGGGTGAAGACTTGTTTTTAGAGAACAGGTATGAATTGAGGTTTGGTTAGGGTTAGGGTAAGGATTAGGGTTAGGCGATCAGTTGTGATGGTTAAGGTTAGGGTAAGGCTCTAGGAAATGCATTACGCCTATGGATGTCCTCACTAAGATAGAAGTACAAACATGTGTGTGTGTGTGTGTGTGTGTGGTGGGATCATGGTTCAGGTTCTGCTTCTATTCTGGGACTGAGTCTCAGCAGGTCTATTCCTGTCAGCAGAAACTGTCTGAGTCGTTGAGTCCGTCAGAAATCAGCTGATCACCAACAGTAAACACAATCTGATTCACTGCTTCTTCTGTCCACACGTTGCTGCAGAGGAACCCAGAGGAACCTCACCAGTGTTTTTCTTCACTGTGGTTCTTAAAGTCCTTCAGCTCTGTGGAAGCAGAAGATCATGAAGAAGGAGAGAACTCAGAGATGTCTTCTGTCTGTAGGACTCAGAACGATGGAAACCAGAGAGGAACAAAAGTAGAATTTCTCTGATTTCTTATTGTACAACAGTTACAAAACACTGCCTGCAGCTGACCTGAAGTGTGTCTGAACGTTGGTCTCAGCAGAACCCACGCAGAACCAGCTAAACGGTTGGTTCTGGTGGATTTAAATAACACACTGAAGTGGTTCTAATGGAACACCAGGATGATCTGTTCACATCCTGAGCTTTCTTGCTGTTTGAAAGCCAGCAGCAGGTTCTGGGATTCAGAAGGGTCAACGGTTCTCTGCTTCAGTTCCACTTAGTTAAGGAGTGAAGAACAGTCTGGTTGGTTCTAATGTGGGAAGATGAGGCTGGTTCTACCTTCAGACTGGGAATATTTCCAGAGTTCCAGGTCCTTGAAGTCCATAGAGGAGAACATCCCCTGGAGAAAGTTCTCGAGTAGGTCTACTCTAGAACTGTCCAGTTGTTGGTAGGTGTACTCTAGAACTGTCCAGTTGTTGGTAGGTCTACTCTAGAACTGTCCAGTTGTTGGTAGGTCTACTCTAGAACTTTCTCCAGGGGACGTTCTCCTTTCTTGGTTCCTTCCTTGGTTCTTTAAATTCAGTCTCACTTAGAACATTCAGAATCCGAGACTTCGAGGTCCTTCAAGTCCACAGATGAGAACGTCCCCTGTAGAAAGTTCTAGAGGATACCTACCGACAACTGCACAGTTGTCATGTAACTCTGTATGTTTTTCTTCTACGTTTGGGACAACAGATGGAAATCAGCCTGGAGCTAAATCCGGTTTATTTAGTCCAACCTGGTGTAAAGTAATGAGATTGTTGGTTCATTTATATGTGCCGTCTGTCCCAAAAAATAAAGAAATGAAGTGAACTGGTCTGAATAAGAAAATAAAAGACTTTCTGGGCTCTGAAGGTGGTTTGATGCCGTGGATTTCTTAAGACAGAAATATTTTAATGAAATCCTGATTCATGGTTTAATTCATGTTCTAAACGAATGTAGTGACAGAAACAGACGGAGAGAGAGAGTGACTCACTGGGAAACGGAAACACACACACACACACACACACACACACACACACACACACACACACACACACACACACACACTAAATATAGCCTGATGGTCTCGGTGTGTTACTGTGTGTTGGTATCTGACAGGTTCTTACTGGTTCTCGTCTACTCGGACTCTCCGGTGCTTCTTGCCTCTTCGCCGGTGTTTCTTTCCGGAGGTAGCAGAGTTTCCGGGTCCAGAGCCGACTGTTGCTGAGGAACAACATCTGCATTAACCAGGTTCAATCATTCACCAAATCCATTTTAAAAAGGTGCAAATTTATGATGAAGCTGCTGCCCAGACCTAAGGGTAAATTTATAATATATAACATACAGTATATAACTAATGATGGTGAAACAGCTAAATGTATTATTTAGCTGTTCCATTATTAATACACATAATAATATACATATATAATATATTCTATATAACTAATGACCGCTGAACAGCTGACTAAAGGAACATCGGTCATCCTATTTTACTACAGAACCAAACCACCTGTCATTGATAAAACACTCATAAACTCCTCCTTGTCGTCTTCCTCCACCCTGTTAAATCTGAAACTGACACCTGTTGACAGGTACCTGTCTCCGCCCTCCAGTTCGGCCAGAACACACTCGAGGTTCTGACTATTAAACCCAACTTTCCACACGCAGTTGCGGCGCAGGGAGGCTGCAGTAATTCAAAAGTAAAGTTCAGATTTACGTTGATCAGAAGTCAGCCGGAAGTTCAGTCATGCGCCGATTTAATCAGCAAAGTTTACTTTTTAGAAGGAAACTGCGGTTCGGTTCCGGTGGGTAGAACCGGACCGCTGAGGAGGCGGAACTGATTAAATATGAGATCTTTTAAATGGAGTCTGGCGGAGAAGTTTAGCTGAACCTCAGTGTGTGTCACAGCCTGGTACCATTATTTACTGCCAGTCTGCTTAGCAAGTCCAGCCGTGGCTTCATGGCACCGAGTCACCGAACCGGGACATGGCTGGCTCACCTATCAACATGTCGGTTCCCGGTCCTCCTACCGAACCGGGTCGAAGAGACTCTCCCTGCCCGGCTAGCAGAGCTCTGCCGGTTCTGCAGCCTTCTGTATCCGCCGGAGCTTCACCAGAACCAGCTGCCGAACCCCGGAGACAGCCCGGCTGGAGGAGGTTCCGACGATCCAGACAGTGACCCGGGTCAGCGGGAGGCACCGTTACCGCCGTTAGTACCGTTAGCTCCGTTAACAGCTGACAGGCTGCTAGCTGCTAGCTCCAGCTGCAGCGGCTCTACCTTCAGGGTCCGGCCCGGCTCGGTGCCGCTCTGTGCCGGGTCAATATTGAATCAGTACCGGTTGTGTACCGGCCGTGTACCGGGTCAGCATCGGCTGTAGCGGGTGCACGCGGTCATTGAGTGTCTCGGTCCGTTCATGGACTCAACAGCTGCTGACACCGGACACCGGCTTTTGCGCATGCGTAGCGACCGGCCACGCTGAGACGAGCTAAACTGGGAGCAGATGAATAACAATTACTGACTGTATGCAGTCTATAATAATAATAATGATAATAAATACATTATGATGGTGATTTAGGGCTGCACAGTGGTGTGGTGGCTACTACTGTCACCTTGCGGCTAGAAGATCCAGGGTTTGCATCCCGGCCGTCCTGGGATCTTCCTGCATGGAGTCTCCATGCTCTCCTGTACATGTGTGGCTTTTCTCCAGGTTCTCCAGCTTCCTCCCACAGTCCAGAAACATGCTGAGGTTAACTGGTGATTCCAAATTGTCTGTAGGTGTGAATGTGAGTGTGACTGTCTCTATGTGTAGCCCTGTGACAGACTGGTGACCTGTCCAGGTGAACCTGTGATAGACTGCTACCTGTCCAGGTGTCCCCTGCCTTCACCTCAGTCAGCTGGATAGACTCCATGACCCTGATGAGGACTAAACGGTGTGTAGATAACGGATGGAAGATAGCGATTTACAAAATACATTTGAATTGAAAAGAAGTTAAATTCAGACGGACTGTGAGGCTGAGGAGCTAAGGAAGGCGTTTTAATACCAAGTTAACTTCAATTTGACGAACATGTACATTCAAAAATATATAGAGAAAAATGAAGTTAAATTAAATTAAATTCACACTGACCAGTCTGGCTGAGGAGCTAAACTGGGGCAGAGAATAAATGATTAAAATACTGAAAATGAATTCAAAATAAATTACATAACAAATGATGAACATAAATTTCAAAATTAATTATTTTAGTGAAACTTTAAAAAGAATCTCAATCAAAAAATAAAATACAATAAAACTTATTCTGACATTACATACTAATGGAGGATCAATAACTATACTAATTGTTTTAGAATTTGCTGTAAATGGTTGTTATTGAACCCGCTGCATTTGTCTCTGGTTCCTTCATGTGGACAATAAAATCCTGCTGTCTTTAACCTTTCCTCTACAAAATTTTAATGTAATCATTTTAACTCATTTTGTTTTGAAATTTTAATTTAATTGCAAGAAATCTGTATTATTATTATTATTGATCCTCCCCACTCAACTAACTTAATCAGTTTATTTTTTAATTAATTATTTTATACAAATTTTCTTCCGGTTAAGCTCCACTTCTGTCTTAATAAATGCTAATTAAACTGAAATCATTGCTGGTGTTCCTTCTCTCCTGGCTCTGCTCCGCCCCCTGGTGGACACAGGAAGCTCTTACATTCATCAGTCCCTGAACGCATCATCGGTGACATCAGAGCAGAATCATGACGACTGAACGCAGCAGAGACGTGGTAAAATTAAAACTTTATTTGTACATCATACAAACTGTGTTTGGCCTCCGGCCTTTTCACAATAAAAGCACATTTCCATTGCAGACCGACTCGCCTTCATCATCCTTGTCATCGTCATCAGACAGTATTTACAGGCACATGTACACACTGTTAGCAAACTGTACACAGTCAGTAGAAAAGCTTCTCGCAGCTCATCCTGATTATTTTATTTTATTAAACTTTACTCCCTTGTAGAAAAAACGATGCAGTAACAAACAGAGCTCGACCAATCAGAGCTCAGGATCCAACTGTACACAGGTCAGGTGACATCGGCATCATCAGTGACACGGCAGCGGTAAAGCTCCGCCCCTCATCTTTAAAAATAAAGAAAAAAACGTAGAAGAAGAAGCACCATCATCATCATCATCATCACACGCATGCAGAATGTATTCTGAAAGAACTACAACTACGGGAAGAACACAGGCTCAAAAAACACGCAAGGCAAAACACAGTCAGAATATCTGGAGAGAAGAAGAGGAGTCCAGCAGGAGGACCTGATCAGGGTTCTGGTTCTGGTTCAGTTCTGCAGCAGAGACCAACATCTGGCTGCTTACTGTCTGCTGGGTCCGGTCCAGTCACCGTTCATTTACATACAGCACAAGTCCAAGGGGGTCCAAGAGGGTCCAGGAGGGTCTAGAACAGTCCAGTAAGGTCTAAGGTCTGCAATAGTTAATTATGGTCCAGGAAGGTCCAGGACAGACAAGACAACTCTAGACCTGTCCAGAACAGTCCAGGAAGGTCTAGTAAAATCAAAGAGAGTCCATAATAGTCCAGGACCGTCAAGGATGGTCCAGGACGGTCAAGGAGGATCTAGGATGGTCCAGCAAAGTCCAGGATAGTCAAGACAAGTCTAGACCAGTCCAGGGAGCTCTAGAACAGACTGGGACAATTCAGGAAGGTCCACAATGGTCAAGGAGGGCCAGGGACGGTCCAGGAAGGTCTAGAACAGTTCAGGAAGGTCCAAGATGTGTCATATTAGTCACAGATGAACACTGTGGTCCACAGAGAGCAGGACAACGTAACAGCTACAACGACATGGTTGCCGTGGAGATACAGCAGATAACCTCAGGCTGAATCCAAACGTCCAGACAGACGTCGGCTGGTCGACTCGTCAAACCGTTCAGACTGTGACCCTGCTGACCGATGCTGCTTCAGAGGCTGATATGTGTAAATCTGGATCATCGAACTCGGTCCGACTGGTTCTAACTGGTTTTATTGCTGGTTTTCTCTGGTGAGGACTGTTTGGACTCAGCCTATCAAACAGTTCAGTACTCTGAAAACTTTAACAGGAAAACTAGAACACAGGTTAGCTGTTTGTTTCAGTTCTGAGCTGCTCTCAGGGTTCCAGTGTCTTAATGTTTCTGGTTCTAAAATGATTTCATCTCCCATGATGCACTGGGACATTTGATCAATAAGCTGCTGTCAGAACAGACAGCGCCACCAAGCTGCAAGAGTGAAGGCACAGCTGGGATAAATAGTATAAATAGGACTTACAGTATGTACACACAATAAGTTAGTAGCTAGCTAACACACACACTCGC
>NC_067118.1:4879856-4892978 GCF_021347895.1 Acanthochromis polyacanthus
TTCTATTATAACCGTACAGCTGAGTGTTTCTATGGTAACCGTACAGCTGAGTGTTTCTATGGTAACCGTACAGCTGAGTGTTTCTATGGTGACCGTACGGCTGATTGTTTCTATAGTAACCGTACAGCTGAGTGTTTCTATGGTAACCGTACAGCTGAGTGTTTCTATTATAACCGTACAGCTGAGTGTTTCTATGGTAACCGTACAGCTGAGTGTTTCTATAGTAACCGTACAGCTGAGTGTTTCTATGGTAACCGTACAGCTGAGTGTTTCTATATTAACCATACAGCTGAGTGTTTCTATAACAACCGTACAGCTGAGTGTTTCTATAGCAACCGTACAGCTGAGTGTTTCTATGGTAACCGTACAGCTGAGTGTTTCTATGGTAACAGAATCTTGGCGTGTCGTATGAGCGCTGTAGCTTTCTCACCTCTCCACCAGCTGCTTGTATCGGGGGATCTCTCTGGCGTACAGCAGCTTGTTGACAGGAGAGTCCTGATTGGATAAAGGTTTACCGTCAGGTCACATGACTAAAGCACATGAAGCAAGCAGACAGATACTCAGACAGGTCGTACCCGTCCCACTTTGTGCTCCGAGGTGGTGCAGGAGTCGATGAAGGTCTGAGCGATGACGGACAGGACGGCGTCGATGCTGTCGGTCACCTGAACGTCCAGAACAAACTGAGGGTTCTTCAGGATGTTCACCCAGAACCTGAGAGGGAGACTGGAGAGGGACAGACAGATCAGACAGACGGGTCAGACAGACGGGTGAAAGAGAGAGACGTCTCTGCCAGGTGTCCAAGCGTGTCTCACCTGTTGGTCTTCCAGATGTGGACCGTCTCTGGGTCATCGATTCCGTGTTTCTCGGCCATGTCATCCAGGAAGTCAAAGAAGAACCTGACAGCAATGGGAGGAGGACGCTTTGTACTGAGGATCGCCACAAAGACGTCGTCCACGAACTTCTGCAACGTCCCCTACAGAGAGACAGACAGGTGAGAGACAGACAGGTTGGAGACAGACGTGTGAGAGGTGAGAGACAGAAAGGTGAGGGACCGACAGGTGAGCTCCAGGTGTACCTTCATGGACAGCAGCCTGGTCAGGTAGATCTCAGGTATGGCCTTGGCTCTCTCTCGCTCCCTCATGCTGCTCTTCCTGTGTTTGGGGATCTCAGGATCTTCGCTGCTCTTCACCAGGTGCCACAGCCGCAGCCCCTCCTCCTCCTCCCCCTCCAGCATTGGCGTTTCTACGGCAACCACACAGAGATGGTCACCACGGCAACCAGGACAAGGACAGAATAAAGACCACAGAGCTGTCGGTTCTGAATGGACCTCTTGATCTTAAACGAGGTTCTCTTTGAATGGTCTCTGGGTTTGATACGGTTCTGTATGTGTTGACGCTGGGTTCTAGAGCTTCTACGTTTCCTTTTTCTTCTAGAGTCTAGGTGTTCTAGATGTTCTATGTTGTTGTTCTTGTGTCAAATTTGAATTCAGTAGTTTCCAACAGATTGTCTTTAAGTTGACGATCTGGTCGATGATCCTGATGGTTCTGTGCTGTTCTGGGTGGCTGATGATCTGTTAATTCTGTTTTCTAGATGTTCTAGATGGTTCTAGATGGTTCTAAATGGTTCTGTGTGGTTGGTCCTAGATGGTCCTAGATGGTCCTAGATGGTTCTGTGTGGTTGGTTCTAGATGGTCCTAGATGGTTCTGTGTGGTTGGTTCTAGATGGTCCTAGATGGTTCTGTGTGGTTGGTCCTAGATGGTCCTAGATGGTTCTATGTGGTTGGTTCTAGATGGTCCGAGATGTTCTGTGTGGTTGGTTCTAGATGGTCCTAGATGGTTCTGTGTGGTTGGTCCTAGATGGTTCTGTGTGGTTGGTTCTAGATGGTCCTAGATGGTTCTGTGTGGTTGGTCCTAGATGGTCCTAGATGGTTCTGTGTGGTTGGTTCTAGATGGTCCTAGATGGTTCTGTGTGGTTGGTTCTAGATGGTCCTAGATGGTTCTGTGTGGTTGGTCCTAGATGGTCCTAGATGGTTCTGTGTGGTTGGTCCTAGATGGTTCTAGATGGTTCTGTGTTGTTGGTTCTAGATGGTCCTAGATGGTTCTGTGTGGTTGGTCCTAGATGGTCCTAGATGGTTCTGTGTGGTTGGTCCTAGATGGTCCTAGATGGTTCTGTGTGGTTGGTCCTAGATGGTCCTAGATGGTTCTGTGTGGTTGGTTCTAGATGGTCCTAGATGGTTCTGTGTGGTTGGTCCTAGATGGTTCTATGTGGTTGGTTCTAGATGGTCCGAGATGTTCTGTGTGGTTGGTTCTAGATGGTCCAAGATGGTTCTGTGTGGTTGGTCCTAGATGGTCCTAGATGGTTCTGTGTGGTTGGTTCTAGATGGTCCTAGATGGTTCTGTGTGGTTGGTCCTAGATGGTCCTAGATGGTTCTGTGTGGTTGGTTCTAGATGGTCCTAGATGGTTCTGTGTGGTTGGTCCTAGATGGTTCTGTGTGGTTGGTTCTAGATGGTCCTAGATGGTTCTGTGTGGTTGGCTCTAGATGGTTCTGTGTGGTTGGTTCTAGATGGTTCTGTGTGGTTCTTACTCTCTCCTGTTTGGAACACCTGGTTGATTCCGACCCCTCCTGAACTCTGAGAACGAGGAATGAGAGCGACTGTGGCTCCGTCTGGAACCTATAGAAGATGAGAACAGGTGAACAAGGAGGTGGAGAAGTGGGGCGTGGCCCAGGAGGACACGCTGTGATTGGTCGGTCATCGTTACCTTGTAGTGCTGCAGAGTGTTGAGTCGTTTCCAGCGACCCTGAACCACCGCCGTGACATCATCATCTGACAGGGTCAGGTGACCCGCCTGACCTGAACGCCATTCTGTCAGCAAACAGAGAGACAGGTGAGTACGAGCTGTGTACCAACCACAGACAGGTGAGACAAGTGAGACAGGTGAGTACCGAGGTCCAGACTGTCGGCTGCAGGTCTCTGAGAGAACGGAGCTCCTCGATATACCTGATCTAGGATCTTATCTTTCACCTGTAGACAGACAGGTAGGTAGGTGAGAGGCAGGTGGACAAGTGAGGAACAGACAGACAGGTAGGTGAGTGGCAGGTAGACAGGTGAGGAATAGACAGACAGGTACCGACCTGTGTGATGGTGTCAGTGTCGAGCACCTTCACAGGACATGGCTGAACCTCAACTCCGTTCTTCACCAACACCGTCAGAGTCTGAGAGAGAGACAGGTACAGAAAGGTGAGACAGGTGTGGTGACAGCTGAATGAGTGATGCAGACAGGTGAGTGATGCAGACAGGTGAGAGGTGTGTTGCCATGGTTACCATGGCACAGTAGTCGATGTCCTCTCGCAGCAGGTGGCTGTCGTTGAGCGTTCGCTTGGCTTTCCCCGTCACCACGTCCACCGGTCCTTTGTCCACCTGGTACTTTATGGCTCTGTAGAGCATGTAGAGAGGTTCCCCCGCTACCTCCTGACCCACAGGGGAGACAGGTGAGACAGGTGAGACAGGCAGAAGGCAGACAGACGGGGACACACTGACAGGCAGACAGCTACCTTCAGGAAGGAGTAGAGGCAGATGGACATCCAGTTGGTCAGCATCTTCTCAACAACTGTCTCAGTCCTGAAGATGCAAATGGACAGAAGATGAAGCAGACAGACAGACAGACAGACAGACAGACAGACAGACAGTCAGACAGACAGACAGACAGACAGACAGACAGACAGGCTCTTTCAGTAAACATTTATTAAACCAGGATTCACATCAAACACTGAACTGGTCTGAAAACCTTCAGAACTAAAACTCTGAACTCCCAGACGGTTTATCAGCCAGGAACTGTTGGAGAATCCTCAGACTCCATGAACATCTAACCCGAGGTTCTATGGTTGCATCTGAAGGTTTGTCTGTGCTGGTTCTTGTGCAGTTCTGGTACGTACCGGCGCAGCATGAGCTTGGGGTTCTTGGCGACGTACTGCTGGACCAGGTCCTGCAGCAGACTCTTCATGACCTCGGTGAAGTACTCCAGTTTGTCGTGCAGAGCCATCGTGAGCAGACTGGCCACGTAGCCCCGGTCCCTCTGAGAGAAGCCCTGCTGGGCCTCCAGAGTGTGGATGAACTGGAACACAGAGAACAACGTCACCTGTACGTCCAGGTGTCACCTGACCTCACCTGTTGCCTGAAGCCCCGCCCACACCCACCCTGGTGAGGAACAGTCTGTTGTTGAGCAGGTTGTTGAGCTGCTGGAGGCCTTGTTCCACCGTCTGCCTCCGGGACTCCGGCAGGTCCAGCTGCCGGCTCAGTGGCGCTGCCTGCTGCCCGGGGAAGAACACCCTCTCTGCATACGTCCTGTAGTCCAGCAGGGGGAGTCCTGGTCCTCCAACGTCACTGCTCAGGTCCATCATCTCCGTCATCAGGTCTGCAGGAGGAGGAGAACACAGATGTGGTCAAGCAGGAACATCAGGAATCTTTCAGTTTCAACATCTTCAAGAGGCTGAACCAGCAGCAGAACACGTTCCTTCAGGGAGGAGAAGAAACTCTGAAACATCTGCAGATGTCTGAATGAGGACAGTTTGTTCACCTTCAGGTTGTTTAATCTCAGGTGATGTACCTGTGAACTCTTTGCGACACTGATCTCCAACGTTGATCTCCAGAGTTTCCAACTGCAGTAAAACCTTCTTATAATCTCTGAGAGCCTGTTTACTCTTCCTCCTGGACAGAACCACAGAGACCATCTGGTTAGTCAGTAGCCATGGAGACAGACAGATAGACAGACAGACAGACAGACATCTACCTGTACATGAGGATGACGACCAGCACTGATAGGATGATGACAGCTGCTCCCGCCCCCAAACCGATCTGAGCAGCCAATGGGACAGGAGACAGCAGAGAGTCACTGTCGTACTGAACCAATCCCAGGTCCACCTGCAGGTTCCCCATGAACACCTGAGAGACAGACAGGCAGAGAGAGGGTGAGACAGGCACAATGTGGTTATCCTGGACCCTGACAGGAGGACCAAAGTCCTGGTTCTGTCCCTGTCCAGTTCAGAAGAGGCGCAGATCAGAACGATGGCTGGAGGTTAGTGTTCCAGTAAAGACTGGATTGTTTTAAATGACCAAAAAAAGGCAATTTAAAACTAAAACAGTAAAAAAAAAACACAAACAGACGCAAATAAACAAAATAGTGGCAACAAGCAACCAAAACACGATGCAAAAAAGAACAAAAACATGACAGAAGGTCCTCGGTTTACGACGTACTCATGGTTATGTCGCCATCTCCCACAAAATTATTAAGAAAGTCTTGTTCCATCATTCAGACATAAGCTGCTTGCAAAGTTAAAACTAATTTCATGTGGGAACTAGTTGGTGAGCAGAGCAGAAAAATACAAGAAATTGTTTACATTCACCGGTTGTAGTGTACATCACGAAAATCATGTTCTGTCGCGCCGTAGGAACGGAATGCCGACATAAGGCGAAGACCCCGTTACCAAAACGTGACGCAAAATGATCTCAGACAGACGACCCATCCATCCATCCATCCATCCATCCATCCATCATTCAGCCAACATCCATCATCCATCCATCCATTCATCATCCATCCATCCATCATTCATCCATCCATCCATCATCCATCATTTATCCATCCATCCATCCATCCATACAAACATCCATCATTCATCCAACATCCATCATCCATCCATCTATTCATCATCCATCCATCCATCATTCATCCATCCATCCATCATCCATCATTTATCCATCCATCCATCCATCCATACAAACATCCATCATTCATCCAACATCCATCCATCCATCCATCCATCATTTATCCATCCATCCATCCATCCATCCATCCATCCATCATTTATCCATTCATCCATCATCCATCCATCATTCATCAATCATCCATCCATCATTCATCCAACATCCATCCATCCATCATCCATCATTTATCCATCCATCCATCCATCCAAACATCCATCATTCATCCAACATCCATCCATCCATCATTCATCAATCATCCATCCATCATTCATCCATCCATCATCCATCATTCATCCAACATCCATCAATCATTCATCCATTCATCCATCCATCATCCATCCATAATTCATCCATCCATCCATCCATCCATCATCCATCCATCCATAATTCATCCATCATCCATCCATCCATCATCCAGCCATCATTCATCCAGCATCCATCCATAATTCATCCGTCCATTATTCATCCATCCATCATCATTCATCCATCATCCATCCATCCATCCATCCATCTTCTTCCTCTTATCCGGGGTCAGCTCATGGAGGCAGCAGATGAAGCAGGTCATTCCAGACATTCTTCCTCTCAGCAATGCTTTCCAGCTCTTCCTGGAGGATCCCGAGGAGTTCCCAGGCCAGATGAGATCTATAATCCCTCCAGAGGGTTCTGGTTCTACCCTGGGGTCTCCTCCCAAGAGGACATGGTCAGAAAACCTCCAAAGGAAGTCTCCCTGGAGGATCTGATTCAGATGTTCAAACCACCTCCACTGGTTCCTTCCGAGATAAAGGATCAGCAGCTCCACTCTGAGCTCCCTTCAGATGTCTGATCTTCTCCTCCTATCTCTAAGGTTGAGCCCAGACACCCTACAGAGGAAGCTCATTTCAGACGCTTGTATCCACGATCTCATTCTTTGGGTTACTACCCAGAGCTCATGACCATAGGTGAGGGTTGAATCGTAGATGGATGGTAAACTGAGATCTTCTCCTAGAGAATCAGCTCCCTCTTCACCACCATGGTTCAGTACAACGCCTTCATTTCTACAGCAATCCTCCTATCAGAGCGGAGTGTAGCCCTCAGACACAGTCCTCAGCCGAAAACCCTCCCTCAAACAGAAAAATGAAGGAAGACGAAATTGGCGCCCTTGTTGTTGACAACAGATCCGGTATGTACAAAGCTGCTTGCAGGAGATGCTGTTTTCTCCACTGCTGGATGGCATCAGGGTGAGATGGGTCAGAAGAACAGCTCAGGTGGTGATGAGGCCCAGAGCAGAAGATGTTGTTACTGTGTGTTACTGTGTGTTATTGTGTTACTGTGTGTTACTGTGTGGTACTGTGTGGTACTGTGTGGTACTGTGTGTTATTGTGTTACTGCGTGTTACTGTGTGTTACTGTGTGTTATTGTGTTACTGTGTGTTACTGTGTGGTACTGTGTGTTATCGTGTGTTATCGTGTGTTACTGTGTGTTATTGTGTGTTATTGTGTATTACTGTGTTACTGTGTGTTATTGTGTGTTATTGTGTGTTACTGTGTGTTACTGTGTGTTATTGTGTTACTGTGTGTTACTGTGTGGTACTGTGTGGTACTGTGTGTTATTGTGTTACTGCGTGTTACTGTGTGTTACTGTGTGTTATTGTGTTACTGTGTGTTACTGTGTGTTACTGTGTGGTACTGTGTGTTATCGTGTGTTATCGTGTGTTACTGTGTGCTATTGTGTGTTATTGTGTATTACTGTGTTACTGTGTGTTATTGTGTGTTACTGTGTGTTACTGTGTGTTATTGTGTTACTGTGTGTTACTGTGTGTTATTGTGTTACTGTGTGTTATCGTGTGTTACTGTGTGTTATTGTGTGTTACTGTGTATTACTGTGTTACTGTGTGTTATTGTGTGTTACTGTGTGTTACTGTGTGTTACTGTGTGTTATTGTGTTACTGTGTGTTATTGTGTTACTGTGTGTTACTGTGTGGTACTGTGTGTTATCGTGTGTTATCACGTGTTACTGTGTTACTGTGTGTTACTGTGTGTTACTGTGTGTTATTGTGTTACTGTGTGGTACTGTGTGGTACTGTGTGTTATGGGTGTTACTGTGTGTTACTGTGTGTTACTGTGTGTTATTGTGTTACTGTGTGGTACTGTGTGGTACTGTGTGTTATCGTGTGTTATCGTGTGTTACTGTGTGTTACTGTGTTACTGTGTTACTGTGCGTTACTGTGTGTTATTGTGTTACTGTGCGTTACTGTGCGTTACTGTGTGTTACCGTGTGTTACTGTGTGTTACTGTGTGTTATTGTGTTACTGTGTGTTACTGTGTGTTATTGTGTGTTACTGTGTTACTGTGTGTTACTGTGTGTTACTGTGTGTTATTGTGTTACTGTGTGGTACTGTGTGGTACTGTGTGTTATCGTGTGTTATCGTGTGTTACTGTGTGTTACTGTGTGTTACTGTGTGTTACTGTGTGTTACTGTGTTACTGTGTGTTACTGTGTGTTACTGTGTGTTACTGTGTTACTGTGTGTTACTGTGTGTTACTGTGTGTTATTGTGTTACTGTGTGGTACTGTGTGTTATCGTGTGTTATCGTGTGTTACTGTGTGTGTTACTGTGTTACTGTGCGTTACTGTGTGTTATTGTGTTACTGTGCGTTACTGTGTTACCGTGTGTTATCGTGTGTTACTGTGTGTTACTGTGTGTTACTGTGTGTTACTGTGTTACTGTGCGTTACTGTGTGTTATTGTGTTACTGTGCGTTACTGTGTGTTATCGTGTGTTACTGTGCGTTACTGTGCGTTACTGTGTGTTATTGTGTTACTGTGTGTTATTGTGTTACTGTGCGTTACTGTGTGTTATCGTGTGTTACTGTGTATTATTGTGTATTATTGTGTGTTACTGTGCGTTACTGTGTGTTACCGTGTGTTACCGTGTGTTACTGTGTGTTACTGTGTGTTACTGTGTTACTGTGCGTTACTGTGTGTTATTGTGTTACTGTGCGTTACTGTGTGTTATCGTGTGTTACTGTGTATTATTGTGTGTTACTGTGTGTTACTGTGCGTTACTGTGCGTTACTGTGTGTTATTGTGTTACTGTGTGTTATTGTGTTACTGTGTATTATTGTGTGTTACTGTGTGTTACTGTGCGTTACTGTGCGTTACTGTGCGTTACTGTGTGTTATTGTGTTACTGTGTGTTATTGTGCTACTGTGCGTTACTGTGTGTTACTGTGTATTATTGTGTATTATTGTGTGTTACTGTGCGTTACTGTGTGTTACCGTGTGTTATCGTGTGTTACTGTGTGTTACTGTGTGTTACTGTGTTACTGTGCGTTACTGTGTGTTATTGTGTTACTGTGCGTTACTGTGTGTTATCGTGTGTTACTGTGTATTATTGTGTGTTACTGTGTGTTACTGTGCGTTACTGTGCGTTACTGTGTGTTATTGTGTTACTGTGTGTTATTGTGTTACTGTGCGTTACTGTGTATTATTGTGTGTTACTGTGTGTTATTGTGTGTTACTGTGTGTTACTGTGTGTTATTGTGTGTTACTGTGTGTTACCGTGTGTTATCGTGTGTTACTGTGTGTTACTGTGTGTTACTGTGTTACTGTGCATTACTGTGTGTTATTGTGTTACTGTGCGTTACTGTGTGTTATCGTGTGTTACTGTGTATTATTGTGTGTTACTGTGTGTTACTGTGCGTTACTGTGTGTTATTGTGTTACTGTGTGTTATTGTGTTACTGTGCGTTACTGTGTGTTATCGTGTGTTACTGTGTATTATTGTGTATTATTGTGTGTTACTGTGCGTTACTGTGTGTTACCGTGTGTTATCGTGTGTTACTGTGTGTTACTGTGTGTTACTGTGTTACTGTGCGTTACTGTGTGTTATTGTGTTACTGTGCGTTACTGTGTGTTATCGTGTGTTACTGTGTATTATTGTGTGTTACTGTGTGTTACTGTGCGTTACTGTGTGTTATTGTGTTACTGTGTGTTATTGTGTTACTGTGCGTTACTGTGTATTATTGTGTGTTACTGTGTGTTATTGCGTATTACTGTGTTACTGTGTGTTACTGTGTGTTACTGTGTGTTATTGTGTATTACTGTGTGTTACTGTGTGTTACTGTGTGTTACTGTGTTACTGTGTGTTACTGTGTGTTATTGTGTGTTACTGTGTGTTACTGTGTGTTACTGTGTATTATTGTGTGTTACTGTGTGTTATTGTGTGTTACTGTGTGTTACTGTGTGTTATTGTGTGTTACTGTGTGTTACTGTGTGTTACTGTGTATTATTGTGTGTTACTGTGTGTTACTGTGTGTTATTGTGTGTTACTGTGTGTTACTGTGTGTTATTGTGTGTTACTGTGTGTTATTGTGTGTTACTGTGTATTATTGTGTGTTACTGTGTGTTACTGTGTGTTACTGTGTGTTACTGTGTGTTATTGTGTGTTACTGTGTGTTACTGTGTATTATTGTGTGTTACTGTGTGTTACTGTGTGTTACTGTGTTACTGTGTGTTACTGTGTGTTATTGTGTGTTACTGTGTGTTATTGTGTGTTACTGTGTGTTACTGTGTGTTATTGCGTATTACTGTGTGTTACTGTGTGTTACTGTGTTACTGTGTGTTACTGTGTGTTACTGTGTATTATTGTGTGTTACTGTGTGTTACTGCGTATTACTGTGTTACTGTGTGTTACTGTGTGTTACTGTGTGTTATTGTGTGTTACTGTGTGTTACTGTGTGTTATTGTGTGTTACTGTGTGTTACTGTGTGTTACTGTGTGTTTCTGTGTGTTATTGTGTGTTACTGTGTGTTATTGCGTATTACTGTGTTACTGTGTGTTATTGTGTGTTATTGTGTGTTACTGTGTGTTATTGTGTGTTATTGTGTGTTACTGTGTGTTACTGTGTGTTATTGTGTGTTACTGTGTGTTACTGTGTGTTATTGTGTGGTACTGTGTGTTACTGTGTGTTACTGTGTGTTATTGTGTGGTACTGTGTGTTACTGTGTGTTACTGCGTATTACTTTGTTACCTTCAGACTGGGCAGGTCGCTGCTCTCCTCCACACTCATTGGTTGGATCTCTGGAGGTTCACAGTAGAGGTGAGTGCTGTCCAGGGTCTTCACCTGACATTCCTGGTCTCCCAGTCGAGCCGTCACCTCCTGACGGGACATGGCTCTGGTCAGGTCCAGACCCTGAAGGACGGAACCAGGACACAGGGTCAGACGGTCTACTGAGTCCACCGGGTCAGAACATCTGGGAGTCGGTTACTCACCTCCACAGCGATCACTCCTCCAGGTTTGAACCGGTACGGAACATCTGGAGCCTCACGGTTAAGAGGGAACAACTCCGGGTTCGGATAGTAGGAGAAACTTTTACCCTGAGAGACAGACAGGCAGACAGTCAGAGAGACAGTCAGACAGACAGACAGACAGACAGTCAGACAGACAGACGGGTACCTTGATGCTCTCATAGTGGACCCTGACGTTGTCCAGCTGGAACCAGATTCCTTTAACTTTGAGCTCAGGGGACACGGTGGGAGTGAGACAGGTCATCTGAGAGGACGACAGGACGGAGCAGTGCTCTGACACCTGGGAGGCAGACAGACAGGTCAGACCAGGTAGAGGGACATGTCCATATATGTTCAGTAACCAGAGCTAGCATCTGATTGGATGTCTGTCCCACCGTTGTCATGGTGCTGTTGAAGACCAGCTGCTGCTTGGCAGTGAGCAGAGCCAATCGTCTTCTCCGTTTCACTCTCTGGACCTCCACAGGCTCCACCCACACAGCTAGGATTGGCTGCTGCACCACGTCCAGGTTCCTGCCTGTCACCATGACGATGCGGCCGCCGCTGAGGACAGGAAGACGACACCATATTAGGACATACAGGTAGAGCCCCTCAGCGACGGTGGATGGTGATTGGTTCTTACGCGTAGAAGCTCTCTGCAGGCGCCGCGTCAGTGATGACGGGGTCGTCAAGGTAACGGAAGGAGATGTCTGGGACAGTCCGCTCAGCTTTACCGAAGAAAACACGAACTGGGACGCCACCGGTCCGATTACTGGGACCAGTCTGGCACTCCAACTGGGTGTCATTCACCTCATCCACTCTGAGACACGGAGACAGTTCAGTACAGCAGCAGTACTGGTAGTAGTAGGACAGGACTAGTAGTTCTACTGGTAGTGGTAGGACAGGACTAGTAGTTCTACTGGTAGTGGTAGGACAGGACTAGTAGTACTACTGGTAGTGGTAGGACAGGACTAGTAGTTCTACTGGTAGTGGTAAGACAGGACTAGTAGTTCTACTGGTAGTAGTAGGACAGGACTAGTAGTTCTACTGGTACTCGTAGGACAGGACTAGTAGTTCTACTGGTACTAGTAGGACAGGACTAGTAGTACTACTGGTAGTGGTAGGACAGGACAAGTAGTTCTACTGGTAGTAGTAGGACAGGACAAGTAGTACTACTGGTAGTGGTAGGACAGGACTAGTAGTACTACTGGTAGTAGTAGGACAGGACTAGTAGTACTACTGGTAGTGGTAGGACAGGACAAGTAGTTCTACTGGTAGTAGTAGGACAGGACTAGTAGTTCTACTGGTAGTAGTAGGACAGGACTAGTAGTACTACTGGTAGTAGTAGGACAGGACTAGTAGTTCTACTGGTAGTGGTAGGACAGGACTAGTAGTTCTACTGGTAGTAGTAGGACAGGACTAGTAGTTCTACTGGTACTAGTAGGACAGGACTAGTAGTTCTACTGGTACTAGCAGGACAGGACTAGTAGTACTACTGGTAGTGGTAGGACAGGACTAGTAGTACTACTGGTAGTGGTAGGACAGGACTAGTAGTACTACTGGTAGTGGTAGGACAGGACTAGTAGTACTACTGGTAGTGGTAGGACAGGACTAGTAGTACTACTGGTAGTGGTAGGACAGGACTAGTAGTTCTACTGGTAGTGGTAAGACAGGACTAGTAGTTCTACTGGTACTAGCAGGACAGGACTAGTAGTACTACTGGTAGTAGTAGGACAGGACTAGTAGTACTACTGGTAGTGGTAGGACAGGACTAGTAGTACTACTGGTAGTGGTAGGACAGGACTAGTAGTTCTACTGGTAGTGGTAAGACAGGACTAGTAGTTCTACTGGTAGTAGTAGGACAGGACTAGTAGTTCTACTGGTACTCGTAGGACAGGACTAGTAGTTCTACTGGTACTAGTAGGACAGGACTAGTAGTACTACTGGTAGTGGTAGGACAGGACAAGTAGTTCTACTGGTAGTAGTAGGACAGGACAAGTAGTACTACTGGTAGTGGTAGGACAGGACTAGTAGTACTACTGGTAGTAGTAGGACAGGACTAGTAGTACTACTGGTAGTGGTAGGACAGGACAAGTAGTTCTA